>NC_035175.2:32897784-32912784 GCF_001659605.2 Manihot esculenta
AGCTGGACAGAACACTTTCGGCGGCAGGTTCGGCGGCCGAACGTCTTCGCCAGAGACGAAACTCAAGTACCTTCGGCGGCACCTTCGGCGGCCGAAGTCCCCAAACAGAGCCGAACATGCAAAAACACTCGGGGCCAAGCTGTGGCAACCAAAGCCACCATGCAAAAGGTTCGGCGGCCGAATGAACCTTCGGCTGCCGAACCTGAGTTCATCCAGAACTCAGCCCGACGGCAAACCAAGCTCTTCCTTCCCTTCAACATCTCCAAACATGCCTATATCAACTCCTCAACACGCATATACATAAGTATATGGTCACAGGGGTCCAAAACTATCTACTAACCCCAAACAACAAATCAAACATAACACATAAACATGTATACATGCATAAATCATCAAAACCACTACTTCTCACTTACACATGCATCTCTTTCCCTTAACTTCCATAAAATCTACAGAAAACACATAACCAGGTTCAAGAGCACCACTTACCTCCTGTAAGAAGAAGCTCAACACTCGGAACAAAAGGAAACGGACCAACTTCCTTCAACCACTCAAACTCTCAAACACTTAGGTTTTTCGTCAAAACTTTCACTATCTTTTGCACACCAGCTCACTCTTGCATGAGCTGCTCAAACTGAGCACATATAGCATGGGCGACGTGGCCACTCTTCTGGCCAAGGTTTGGAGCCAACACCTGTCCACCATGCTGACTAAGGATTGCACAAGAGCTGGCTAAGCAACTCAGCTTCGGCTGCCGAATCGCATGCAAAACCATGCAACATTCGGGGGCCGAACTTGCCCTTCTGAAGCCGATCTTTGAGCACTTTCGGCGGCCGAACTTACCTTCGGCGGCCGAACTTGGCTCAGCTGCCTTGGGTCCTTTCAGCTCAAAACTTAAGTCCATTTGACTTTAACATCTTAACACACAACAGAACACATAGTAAAACATAACTCCTACCTTCCTCTAGAAGTCCGATACCCCGGATTCCACCGGACGACAGGACTTCCGGTACCGGATTCTAGCCGGGTATTACATGGTGTGACAGAGCTCTCTTCAGTCTGTGCTTGGCTGCAGTTTACCTGATGGATGCAATAGTCAGTTTCTTTCAGTTCTGGCTCTTTTGGGCTTTCATCATCTTCTTGGCTAGCTTCCCTGCATGAATCATTGGTTAGAATATCATCTTTTATGTCAAGAATATCTTTGCTCAAACACTCAATGATATTTGAATTATCAACAGGCTCTGTTTGATCTGTTTGTTGGGACAAACAGTATTCTGGTTGTGTTTCTTCAGCAACTTGTTCTTGCACTTGCCAACTTTCATCATCATCCCATACATCTTGAAGCTCTTCCTCTCTTCTTAACATGGTTGCATTCAATGATTTGTTCAATTGATCCTGTTGCTATTGGATACTCTGCAAAGTCTTCATAATCTCATCAAGATTGGAACTTCGAGGTTCTGGTTGGGCTTGATATCCTTGATAATCCTGGTAGTTGTTAGCCTCTGCATAACTGAAGTCTGGATAGTCTCTCCAACCTGGATTGTATGTGTTATAGTATGGATCATGTCTTGGCTGTTCATAGAATCCTTTAAATGCATGTACTTGTTGGTCTATTTGATCCACTTCGTGTTGGATATGTTGCAGAGCCTTTAATTTCACATAAAGATCAGTATTGAAACCTTGAGGTATTGGTTGGGCTTGTTCAGCTTGGCTTATAACAAGAATTCTTACAGCAGAGATTAGTTTAGAAAGTTGAGAACAACGAACAGATGTACTTACCTCAGCCATGATTCAGATCTACGATGGTACTGTGCCTTTGGTGAATTTCTTTTTTTTTTTTTTTTTTTAATGTTCAGATCTGATCCTGAAAGAAAAACAAATGAGTTAAATCAATTACCCGGCAACGGCGCCAATTTTTGACAGGAGCGGTTGTCGAAGCCGGTCAAAAATAACCTTCTTGGTTACCTACAATTTACAACTGCAGATAGTGGTGAAGGATCGAATCCACAGAGAATCGATTACCTATTTATTTATCTCCATCAAGACCAAGAAACTAATTGGAAACACAATAGAAAGCAAGTAATTGCAAATAGAACAAAAGTAAAATGCAAGGAAAGTAAAAAGGGGGGTTTTGAGATGATTTTATTAACAACTATTGAAAGCAATTAAAATAGCAAATAATCAAAATAAAACAAGAAATCAATATGAGAAAAGTCTAGTTGAAGATATGGATCCACTTTGGTTGTTTGGGTTGATCATTGAAACATGGTTATCTTGATTGATTCAATAGGTTGGTTATGGGGGTGGAAGACGCTTCTCACCACCATGTCTTTCCTTATGAACAAACTGATTAGGGAACATCCTCTAACCAATTACTAGTCAACAAATTGCCAAGGAACGTCCTTGGGCCATAGGCATCAAAACAATTGCCAATTGGATGAAGAACAAGAAAGATCCAAACCCTAGCTACTCAAACGCATGAGATGTTGCTAGATCATACAATTTCTTGGGTTTTTACACCAAGTGTTCTAAGATCAGAATATTTTCAGCAATTACGGACTAACAAATATCCTAATCAACAATCAATTAACTTTGCAATCAAGAATCAAGTGGCTAATTTGATCAAAACAACAAGGCAATCTTGGAATCAAAGCACAATTGCATGAATATTGAATAAAATCAAAGACAATAGTTTCTGTTCAGATCTCACAACCCTTTAAACAACCTTAGTTTCCACCAAACTTCAACTAGAATAAAGGTTTCAGCCACTCATGGCTGAACCCAAAACAGAAAATAAAAGAAAAGAAGAAAGAAGATGAAGAACTAAGGTGGAGGAGCCTTTGGAGAGCCTTGATCAATCCCTTGATGGAAGATGATGATTCTTGGTCTTCTTGAGGCCTTTAAATAGATCTTGAGAGGCTGCCTTTTTCCTTTTTAGTGTCCATGTATCTTTGAGTGATTGCCCCATAGTGCCCTTGAGTTTTCTTTGTGCATGTGTGGAGTTGCAAGCCCTTTTTGGTCTTTGATTGATGTCCAAGGTGTGTCCAAGAAGATTCATGCACTAAAGAGGAAGGTGGAGCCTTGATTTGAATTTTGAATGAGCATAGCACTATGTAGGAAACATGTGATCTTCAAGATTTGGCTCATTAAATAGGGAAGAGCATGTTCGGGGGCAAGTTCGGCCGCCTAAGTTAAGTTTCGGGGCAGGACTTTCATCTCTGGAGCCAAGGTTCGGCGGCCGAAGGTGCCCTCGAAGGTGGGTGACTTTCGCCTCTGGACTGGACTTTAGGCCGCCGAAAGTGCCGCCGAAAGTGGGTGCCTTTCGACCTCCGAAGGTGCCCCCGAAAGTGGTTGAGTTTTGGCTTCCGAAAGTGCTTCCAAAGGTGCTTCCGAAAGTGGCTGTTTTTGGGCATTCTTTGGCACTTTTAAGAGCATTTTCTTCAAATTGTTTCTTCACACCTAATATTTGCAAAACATGATTAAAACCACAAAATTAGGTAGAATAGGTGCAAATAAACATCAATAAGATCATGAAAATATGGACTAAAATATGCTCTATCAGTAAGACCAGGACCCCATTCTACGGCCTGGCACGGTAGATAAGGAAGTCCAGGACCCCATTCTACGGCCTGGCACGGTATATAGTAAGTTATTATGATGTGTACAGGAAGACCAGGACCCCATTCTACGGCCTGGCACGAGTTTAGGATATCGGGACTATTTGGGGACATGTTCACCCGAGATGATGTGAATTGTCTGTGATGTGATGCATTTCATGAGAGCATGTTTATAACATGTTTTGTTGTTCTACTCACTGGGCTATAGTAGCTCACCCCACTCCCTTCGTCCCAGTCTTGCAGGATCAGAGTGCAGGGAAAGTCAGAAGAGTCCAAAAAAAGTAAAGAGTTTTGTAATAGTATAGTGTGGACATGTAATATGTAAAGAGATGTACTGGTATTGTGCTAGACCTAGATGTGTTGTAACTCCTTTTTCTATACATGATCTGTTTATGGTATGTAAATATTTTATGAGTATGGAAACCAGGCTTACCATAGTATGAGTTTAACCCGTCTAGAGCAAACTCTAGTAAGGGGTTCTATAAGTACAGAGATAGTGCATGCACAGGTAGAGCCGTGGTTCAGAGCAGAGTTTTATGCTTTTACAGAAAATGTATGATCATGTATGGGATTTTATAGGTACACAGACAGTATAGCAGGCTTGCTACGGGTCCCAGCGACCTTAAGTCGACCTGAATCCTAGCGCCGGTAGCGGTCTGATTTTCGGATCGTTACAACGACAGTGCCATAAATATGTTGGTTTAACTCATTTGGCTTAGTTTTCTTAGAAGTTATGTTATAGATATTGTTGTCTCTAGAATCATCTAGATCAAGGACATAAAGGCCATCATATGAATTTGCAATACAATAAAGCAAATCATGTTTATTAATGGAGCATTTCTTATTCTTAATGAGAAATGAAAAAACTTCATCGTCCAAAACAGAAACTGAAATAATATTCCTACTCAAAGTAAGAACATAAAAGCAATTGTTCAAAACTAACAAAAGCCCATCGGACAAAATAAGTTCGTAAGTCCCTACAGCTATGGCAGCAACTCTTGCTCCATTACATACATGTAGGTCCACATCGCCCTTTTTCAGTTTTCTACTCCTTTTGAAACCATGCACATTTGTACAAATGTGAGAACCACATCCGGTATCTAATACCCATGAAGTAGAAATAGATAAATTAATATCAATAACATAAATACCTGAAGTCGTAGTCTCACTACTCTTCTTCTTCTTGCACTCATCCAAATAGAGTTTGCAATTTCTCTTCCAATGCCCTGGTTCCTTGCAATTGAAGCAGATTCCTTCCTTAGGAACTATTTCCTTAGAAACTTTTGCCTTGGATTGCCATTTAGGCTTGCCTCGTTCCTTAGGCCCATTACCACCTTCAGACTTGGGCTTTCCCTTATTTTTCATGGACTTACCCTTATTGACATTCAAAATTTGGGTAGGTCTTTTCTTGACATTTATCTCGGCTATTTTTAGCATCCCATGCAGCTTAGAAATGGATTTCTCCATATTGTTCATGTTATAATTCATGACAAAATGAGAGAAACTACCAGGTAAAGAATGTAGGATCAGATCCGTAGAGAGTTCTAAACTCGGAGGGTAGCCAAGTCTAGCAAGGTGATCAATGTAGCCTTTCATCTTTAAAACATGGGCACTAACTGAATCTCCTTCAGCCATTTTGCAATCATGCAATACGATGGTGGTTTCATACCAGTCATGCCTAGCTTGTTGTTGGAAAGCCTGTTTGAGATGGACACTCATCTCATAGGCCTCAAAGTGCTCCAGATCCTTCTGAAGTTCTAGGCACATAGTTGCCAACATAAGACATCCAATGTCATTAGAATCATCCATATGCTTCTTATGCTTGCTCTTAATAGCATTAGTAGCATCAGCAGGAGGTGGTTTTGGGATAGTTTCATCAAGCACATAGGACTTTTTCTCTTGCTTGAGAACAATTCTCATGTTTCTAAACCAGTCAACAAAATTAGTCCCATTTTCTTTCAGTTTATCCTTCTCAAGGATAGATCGCAGTGATAAGGTGGAATTGTTATTAGTAGCCATAATTATCTAAAAAATATGCAAACTACTAAATTAATTTTGAGGTGATAATAATCTTCCACTAAAATACAACCCTCAAAATAATAATAATAATATTTTAGTGGGCTAAGATCTATATTTCACCTAATTCTAAGTCAGCTTTGGCATGACGCTTGGAATTAAGTTATTTAGGTAGGTAACCCCTTACCAATTACATCTAATGTAACTCTTAGATTATGAGATATTGACATCATATGTCAAATGCATGTTATACCCTATCTAATACCTTAGGCCCAAAACCGTTTTGATAGCCTAATTAAGCTCAACCAAAATTAAATAAATGAGTAACCATTACTCATCCTATCTTACTAGGATAACCTAATGCACTTTGCTTTGGCAAAACCTGCATTTTGGTGATCTTAGTCTTGATAGGTGTTTAATATATGGGTGGCATTAAAACTTAAAATTTTAGAGTTAGGGTTCATCTTTTAATTTTAATTATTTTGTCTTGCATATATATATTATAGCATCCTATATGCATACATATATATATATAGACAATAATGCATAGTATCTCATACTAACATATGACAAAATAATAAAATATAGTCATTTAAATTTGATTTAAAGACTAAAAGAAAATAATTTAAAATTTATTTTCTTATAATTATTTTGTCTTGCATATATATATTATAGCATCATATATGCATATATATATATATATAAATAAACAATAATGCATAGTATCTCATACTAATATGTAACAAAATAATAAAATATAGTCATTTAAATCTGATTTAAAGACTAAAAGAAAATAATAAAATATAGTCATTTAAATCTGATTTAAAGACTAAAAGAAAATAATTTATTTTCTCAAATTTATTATTATTATTATTTTTTATTCCAGGGGCAGAATTTTAATTAGGGCATCTTCTTCCTAAGGAGAAACCCTAGCCGCCGCCCCATTGTCGTGCAACCCGCTGGCGCACGACCCATCGGTGCACGGCCCACTGACACGTTACCCACCGGTGCGCGAGGCGAGCCACGCCAGTGCGTGATCCACTGGTCGCGCGACCCACGGGCGCGCAATCCACTGGTCGCGCGACCCAGTGGGCGCGCGATCCGCCGGGGCGCGATCCTCCGGGACGCGCAATCCTCCGAGCGCGCGACCCCTTGGGCGCGCGATCCCTGGAGCGCGCAACCCACGGGCGCGCAATCCACTGGTCGCGCGACCCACTGGGCGCGCGGCCCTCCGTCCGTGCAACGCCGGTGACAGGCGTGCGACGCCCGTCATTCGGTGTCCTCAGATTGACCATGGCCACGTTCCTCATGAGCACGATTTTTCCAGAAATTGGTTTCCTCTTTTTTTTTATTAATTTAATTTTTGTAACAAAAATTAAAATTATCTAAATGATCCAATCATTTATTCATAAATATTTCATAATAATCAGGCCATTCAAATAAGCATGTATCACATATATCATATTAATCATGGCGTAATTAATTTAAACGAAAAGCACAGGTAGGCTCTGATACCACTGTTGGAAAATCCTAAGATTATTGCAACCCAGTTGCGTAGCGGAAAAATAAAATCTCTGTTGATTTCTGATGACGTAATGTCATCTGGGTCATGGGTCCATACCAGTGAATATTGTCCGCTTTGGCTTAAGGCCGCACAGTTTTGCTTAAAACGCGTCCACTGGGGTTTCAAGGGCAGAGACTTATAAGGCCTTCTCCCTTTCAACCTCTTTCCGATGTGGGATACCTATGATCCACCTGCGTAGGGTTCTTTCTCCCCCATTCAGGCCTGAGCGTGCTCGCTCAATGCACCGTACTCATGAGGACCAGGTTAATCCCCACAGACGGCGCCATTTGATGACGTAATGTCATCTGGGTCCTGGGTCTACACCAGTGAATATTGTCTGCTTTGGCTCAAGGCCGCACGGTTTTGCTTAAAACGCGTCCACTGGGGTTTCAAGGGCAGAGACTTATGAGGCCTTCTCCCTTTCAACCTCTTTCCGATGTGGGATACCTATGATCCATTTGCGTAGGGTTCTTTCTCCCCCATACAAGCCTGAGCGTGCTCGCTCAGCACACCGTACTCATGAGGACCAGGTTAATTCCCACAGACGGCGCTATTTGATGAAGTAATGTCATCTGGGTCCTGGGTCCACACCAGTGAATATTGTCCGCTTTGGCTCAAGGCCGCACGGTTTTGCTTAAAACGCGTCCACTGGGGTTTCAAGGGCAGAGACTTATAAGGCCTTCTCCCTTTCAACCTCTTTCCGATGTGTGATACCTATGATCCACCTGTATAGGGTTCTTTCTCCCCCATACAGGACTGAGCGTGCTTGCTCAGCGCACCGTACTCATGAGGACCAGGTTAATTCCCACAGACGGCGCCAATTGATGAACTGAGATCCTGAAAATAAGGTTTTACAAGGGTTCTATAAAACTAAAAAAAAGCTTAGCCTTAGGGGAGACCATTTCCCCCTTTTATCTGTTTCCCTTTGTCTGCTAGCGACGCATAACAGACTGGCTATCACTGGGCCACCTGTCCCTGCCACGTTGATATGGACGTACAAGGAAATCAGATCCCTGCCCTGTGCGTAACGGCCTTTGATTCTCCCTGGGCACGCATGCGGATGGACCTACAAGACAGTCTAGATTCTGGCATCTTCCGAATTCTAGATTCCAACGGAGATATATAATTATTATTAATTATTTATTATTATGAGATAATAATATTTAAAAGATCTACAGTCTATCTGTAAGTGTTACAGATAAAAGACTCTATCACATAAGATATTTGAGTATCTGCAAGATTGTGATAGTGGGTTCTGAGCACAACTCTTTTAGGAAAAGAGTTGGTGGAAAACAAAAGACGGAGATATATAAATACTTCTACTACGAATTGTGGGTGTTGACGACGTTTTCAGAAAACTCAGTCTAATAGCTGCAGATTGTGGAGCACATAATCTATCCATCTTTGAGAGAGCTAGCACTCTAGATGGATAGAAGACGTTCGTGTGGATACCATAGAGGGTGTTCGTTTGAAAAGGCAGCACCATCAGTCCGGCATTGTTTCTTCTTGACGAGATTAACAGGTTAGTCTCATATCCATCTTTTGAATTAAACGAAGCACTCGGATTCTGGGAAAGGAAATTGATGACCGGTGGATTTCTCCACCCCGGTCTGGGGCCCGGCCCACGATACCAGCCTATTGTCTAGAGGCCCTCAAGCCTCACATGTGCACCAGGGCCGATCCGCTCAGCCTTAAGATCGGGCTTCAGTTAGTTTCTTCAATCAGGCCGGCCCAGCATCGTCGGCCCAACGAATAGATCCTCTTTGGGCTCAGTTCTAATCTTATCTCCCGGACCAGTTTGGAACCAGGAAGAAGATCGACCCACCTGTCTTGTAGGTCCATCCGCATGCGTGCCCAGGGAGAATCAAAGGCCGTTACGCACAGGGCAGGGATCTGATTTCCTTGTACGTCCATATCAACGTGGCAGGGACAGGTGGCCCAGTGATAGCCAGTCTGTTATGCGTCGCTAGCAGACAAAGGGAAACAGATAAAAGGGGGAAATGGTCTCCCCTAAGGCTAAGCTTTTTTTTAGTTTTATAGAACCCTTGTAAAACCTTATTTTCAGGATCTCAGTTCATCAATTGGCGCCGTCTGTGGGAATTAACCTGGTCCTCATGAGTACGGTGCGCTGAGCAAGCACGCTCAGTCCTGTATGGGGGAGAAAGAACCCTATACAGGTGGATCATAGGTATCACACATCGGAAAGAGGTTGAAAGGGAGAAGGCCTTATAAGTCTCTGCCCTTGAAACCCCAGTGGACGCGTTTTAAGCAAAACCGTGCGGCCTTGAGCCAAAGCGGACAATATTCACTGGTGTGGACCCAGGACCCAGATGACATTACTTCATCAAATAGCGCCGTCTGTGGGAATTAACCTGGTCCTCATGAGTACGGTGTGCTGAGCGAGCACGCTCAGGCTTGTATGGGGGAGAAAGAACCCTACGCAAATGGATCATAGGTATCCCACATCGGAAAGAGGTTGAAAGGGAGAAGGCCTCATAAGTCTCTGCCCTTGAAACCCCAGTGGACGCGTTTTAAGCAAAACCGTGCGGCCTTGAGCCAAAGCAGACAATATTCACTGGTGTAGACCCAGGACCCAGATGACATTACGTCATCAAATGGCGCCGTCTGTGGGGATTAACCTGGTCCTCATGAGTACGGTGCATTGAGCGAGCACGCTCAGGCCTGAATGGGGGAGAAAGAACCCTACGCAGGTGGATCATAGGTATCCCACATCGGAAAGAGGTTGAAAGGGAGAAGGCCTTATAAGTCTCTGCCCTTGAAACCCCAGTGGACGCGTTTTAAGCAAAACTGTGCGGCCTTAAGCCAAAGCGGACAATATTCACTGGTATGGACCCATGACCCAGATGACATTACGTCATCAGAAATCAACAGAGATTTTATTTTTCCGCTACGCAACTGGGTTGCAATAATCTTAGGATTTTCCAACAGTGGTATCAGAGCCTACCTGTGCTTTTCGTTTAAATTAATTACGCCATGATTAATATGATATATGTGATACATGCTTATTTGAATGGCCTGATTATTATGAAATATTTATGAATAAATGATTGGATCATTTAGATAATTTTAATTTTTGTTACAAAAATTAAATTAATAAAAAAAAAGAGGAAACCAATTTCTGGAAAAATCGTGCTCATGAGGAACGTGGCCATGGTCAATCTGAGGACACCGAATGACGGGCGTCGCACGCCTGTCACCGGCGTTGCACGGACGGAGGGCCGCGCGCCCAGTGGGTCGCGCGACCAGTGGATTGCGCGCCCGTGGGTTGCGCGCTCCAGGGATCGCGCGCCCAAGGGGTCGCGCGCTCGGAGGATTGCGCGTCCCGGAGGATCGCGCCCCGGCGGATCGCGCGCCCACTGGGTCGCGCGACCAGTGGATTGCGCGCCCGTGGGTCGCGCGACCAGTGGATCACGCACTGGCGTGGCTCGCCTCGCGCACCGGTGGGTAACGTGTCAGTGGGCCGTGCACCGATGGGTCGTGCGCCAGCGGGTTGCACGACAATGGGGCGGCGGCTAGGGTTTCTCCTTAGGAAGAAGATGCCCTAATTAAAATTCTGCCCCTGGAATAAAAAATAATAATAATAATAAATTTGAGAAAATAAATTATTTTCTTTTAGTCTTTAAATCAGATTTAAATGACTATATTTTATTATTTTCTTTTAGTCTTTAAATCAGATTTAAATGACTATATTTTATTATTTTGTTACATATTAGTATGAGATACTATGCATTATTGTTTATTTATATATATATATATATGCATATATGATGCTATAATATATATATGCAAGACAAAATAATTATAAGAAAATAAATTTTAAATTATTTTCTTTTAGTCTTTAAATCAAATTTAAATGACTATATTTTATTATTTTGTCATATGTTAGTATGAGATACTATGCATTATTGTCTATATATATATATGTATGCATATAGGATGCTATAATATATATATGCAAGACAAAATAATTAAAATTAAAAGATGAACCCTAACTCTAAAATTTTAAGTTTTAATGCCACCCATATATTAAACACCTATCAAGACTAAGATCACCAAAATGCAGGTTTTGCCAAAGCAAAGTGCATTAGGTTATCCTAGTAAGATAGGATGAGTAATGGTTACTCATTTATTTAATTTTGGTTGAGCTTAATTAGGCTATCAAAACGGTTTTGGGCCTAAGGTATTAGATAGGGTATAACATGCATTTGACATATGATGTCAATATCTCATAATCTAAGAGTTACATTAGATGTAATTGGTAAGGGGTTACCTACCTAAATAACTTAATTCCAAGCGTCATGCCAAAGCTGACTTAGAATTAGGTGAAATATAGATCTTAGCCCACTAAAATATTATTATTATTATTTTGAGGGTTGTATTTTAGTGGAAGATTATTATCACCTCAAAATTAATTTAGTAGTTTGCATATTTTTTAGATAATTATGGCTACTAATAACAATTCCACCTTATCACTGCGATCTATCCTTGAGAAGGATAAACTGAAAGAAAATGGGACTAATTTTGTTGACTGGTTTAGAAACATGAGAATTGTTCTCAAGCAAGAGAAAAAGTCCTATGTGCTTGATGAAACTATCCCAAAACCACCTCCTGCTGATGCTACTAATGCTATTAAGAGCAAGCATAAGAAGCATATGGATGATTCTAATGACATTGGATGTCTTATGTTGGCAACTATGTGCCTAGAACTTCAGAAGGATCTGGAGCACTTTGAGGCCTATGAGATGAGTGTCCATCTCAAACAGGCTTTCCAACAACAAGCTAGGCATGACTGGTATGAAACCACCATCGTATTGCATGATTGCAAAATGGCTGAAGGAGATTCAGTTAGTGCCCATGTTTTAAAGATGAAAGGCTACATTGATCACCTTGCTAGACTTGGCTACCCTCCGAGTTTAGAACTCTCTACGGATCTGATCCTACATTCTTTACCTGGTAGTTTCTCTCATTTTGTCATGAATTATAACATGAACAATATGGAGAAATCCATTTCTAAGCTGCATGGGATGCTAAAAATAGCCGAGATAAATGTCAAGAAAAGACCTACCCAAATTTTGAATGTCAATAAGGGTAAGTCCATGAAAAATAAGGGAAAGCCCAAGTCTGAAGGTGGTAATGGGCCTAAGGAACGAGGCAAGCCTAAATGGCAATCCAAGGCAAAAGTTTCTAAGGAAATAGTTCCTAAGGAAGGAATCTGCTTCAATTGCAAGGAACCAGGGCATTGGAAGAGAAATTGCAAACTCTATTTGGATGAGTGCAAGAAGAAGAAGAGTAGTGAGACTACGACTTCAGGTATTTATGTTATTGATATTAATTTATCTATTTCTACTTCATGGGTATTAGATACCGGATGTGGTTCTCACATTTGTACAAATGTGCATGGTTTCAAAAGGAGTAGAAAACTGAAAAAGGGCGATGTGGACCTACATGTATGTAATGGAGCAAGAGTTGCTGCCATAGCTGTAGGGACTTACGAACTTATTTTGTCCGATGGGCTTTTGTTAGTTTTGAACAATTGCTTTTATGTTCTTACTTTGAGTAGGAATATTATTTCAGTTTCTGTTTTGGACGATGAAGTTTTTTCATTTCTCATTAAGAATAAGAAATGCTCCATTAATAAACATGATTTGCTTTATTGTATTGCAAATTCATATGATGGCCTTTATGTCCTTGATCTAGATGATTCTAGAGACAACAATATCTATAACATAACTTCTAAGAAAACTAAGCCAAATGAGTTAAACCAACATATTTATGGCACTGTCGTTGTAACGATCCGAAAATCAGACCGCTACCGGCGCTAGGATTCAGGTCGACTTAAGGTCGCTGGGACCCGTAGCAAGCCTGCTATACTGTCTGTGTACCTATAAAATCCCATACATGATCATACATTTTCTGTAAAAGCATAAAACTCTGCTCTGAACCACGGCTCTACCTGTGCATGCACTATCTCTGTACTTATAGAACCCCTTACTAGAGTTTGCTCTAGACGGGTTAAACTCATACTATGGTAAGCCTGGTTTCCATACTCATAAAATATTTACATACCATAAACAGATCATGTATAGAAAAAGGAGTTACAACACATCTAGGTCTAGCACAATACCAGTACATCTCTTTACATATTACATGTCCACACTATACTATTACAAAACTCTTTACTTTTTTTGGACTCTTCTGACTTTCCCTGCACTCTGATCCTGCAAGACTGGGACGAAGGGAGTGGGGTGAGCTACTATAGCCCAGTGAGTAGAACAACAAAACATGTTATAAACATGCTCTCATGAAATGCATCACATCACAGACAATTCACATCATCTCGGGTGAACATGTCCCCAAATAGTCCCGATATCCTAAACTCGTGCCAGGCCGTAGAATGGGGTCCTGGTCTTCCTGTACACATCATAATAACTTACTATATACCGTGCCAGGCCGTAGAATGGGGTCCTGGACTTCCTTATCTACCGTGCCAGGCCGTAGAATGGGGTCCTGGTCTTACTGATAGAGCATATTTTAGTCCATATTTTCATGATCTTATTGATGTTTATTTGCACCTATTCTACCTAATTTTGTGGTTTTAATCATGTTTTGCAAATATTAGGTGTGAAGAAACAATTTGAAGAAAATGCTCTTAAAAGTGCCAAAGAATGCCCAAAAACAGCCACTTTCGGAAGCACCTTTGGAAGCACTTTCGGAAGCCAAAACTCAACCACTTTCGGGGGCACCTTCGGAGGTCGAAAGGCACCCACTTTCGGCGGCACTTTCGGCGGCCTAAAGTCCAGTCCAGAGGCGAAAGTCACCCACCTTCGAGGGCACCTTCGGCCGCCGAACCTTGGCTCCAGAGATGAAAGTCCTGCCCCCGAAACTTAACTTAGGCGGCCGAACTTGCCCCCGAACATGCTCTTCCCTATTTAATGAGCCAAATCTTGAAGATCACATGTTTCCTACATAGTGCTATGCTCATTCAAAATTCAAATCAAGGCTCCACCTTCCTCTTTAGTGCATGAATCTTCTTGGACACACCTTGGACATCAATCAAAAGACCAAAAAGGGCTTGCAACTCCACACATGCACAAAGAAAACTCAAGGGCACTATGGGGCAATCACTCAAAGATACATGGACACTAAAAAGGAAAAAGGCAGCCTCTCAAGATCTATTTAAAGGCCTCAAGAAGACCAAGAATCATCATCTTCCATCAAGGGATTGATCAAGGCTCTCCAAAGGCTCCTCCACCTTAGTTCTTCATCTTCTTTCTTCTTTTCTTTTATTTTCTGTTTTGGTTCAGCCATGAGTGGCTGAAACCTTTATTCTAGTTGAAGTTTGGTGGAAACTAAGGTTGTTTAAAGGGTTGTGAGATCTGAACAGAAACTATTGTCTTTGATTTTATTCAATATTCATGCAATTGTGCTTTGATTCCAAGATTGCCTTGTTGTTTTGATCAAATTAGCCACTTGATTCTTGATTGCAAAGTTAATTGATTGTTGATTAGGATATTTGTTAGTCCGTAATTGCTGAAAATATTCTGATCTTAGAACACTTGGTGTAAAAACCCAAGAAATTGTATGATCTAGCAACATCTCATGCGTTTGAGTAGCTAGGGTTTGGATCTTTCTTGTTCTTCATCCAATTGGCAATTGTTTTGATGCCTATGGCCCAAGGACGTTCCTTGGCAATTTGTTGACTAGTAATTGGTTAGAGGATGTTCCCTAATCAGTTTGTTCATAAGGAAAGACATGGTGGTGAGAAGCGTCTTCCACCCCCAT